>NC_058407.1:78986162-78990168 GCF_002201575.2 Neomonachus schauinslandi | reverse complement strand
AGGGGGCGGAGTACTTCTGGGATGTAAGTCTGGTCAGCTACAGAGTCGTCTCTGCTTTCTTAAGCCTCCTGCACAGGGAGGCCCTGGTTCTTTCTTTTATTCATAGTATGTGCCTACTATGTGTCAGTATTGGTGCTGGGGAGGAAGTGATAATCAACAAGAGAACAATCCCCAGCGCCAGCAATGAACAAAAGTCTGGAAGCAATTGCAAGTGTGATGAGTGGTCTCCAGAAGCACGTTCAGGATGCAGTGGAGCACACAGTGAGGGAGTTAGTCTGATTCCCTTTCCCTGTAGGCTCAACCTTACATGATATGAGCCTTTGTCCCTCAATTGGTGAACGCTTAGCATTAGACCAGTGATGACCTAGCAAGCTGGGTGCTTTGGGCATCAGTGCAGACCCACCAAATCACAGCCTTCCCCAGCCATCGACCATGTTAGTCCCGGAAGCCTGGGCTTTGATTTCAGGTCCATTGTTTTGTACTCTAGTTCTTTGCTCATATTTATTTATTTAAAAAAGATTTTTATTTATTTATTTGGCAGGGAGAGAGAGAGAGAGAGACAGTGAGAGAGGGAACACAAGCAGGGGGAGTGGGAGAAGGAGAAGCAGGCTTCCCGCGGAGCTGGGAGCCCGATGCGGGGACTCAATCCCAGGACCCCGGGATCATGACCTGCGCCAAAGGCAGATGCTTAAAGACTGGGCCACCCAGGCACCCCTCTTTGCTCATATTTAGACCCTGTCACCCTGCTCAGTTTTTGCCAGGTCCCTCCCCTATAAGACCAAATCTTTCTCTTGAATATTCAGCCACTCACTGGGCTCTGCTTGGGCTGGATTGCTCTCTGTCCACCTGACTTTCAGTCTATCCTGTCACCCGGACTCCCATCTCCAAACCCCACCCTCCAGACTAGACCAACCTGCCCAAACCCAACCCAAGCTGGCCCGGGACCATGGTTAGTTTCCGGAGCTGGTCTGGTTGTCCCCTCTGTCCTTACTCTTCTGACTCCTGGTTTCTCCCTCTCCTCTGTTTGATTTTGCTGTGATCCAGCAGGCTTTGTGACCAAGTCTGAGTTGTAACATTGTTACCCAATGTGCCCTGGGTTTGTTGGCAATTTAATACCTATCGATTAATTGATTTATTCTTTCCTCCCTTGCACACAGTATAAATATTGACTATTCACTCATCAAAAATTTTCTGAGAGCCCACCATGCACCAGGCATTATTCTGAGCACTGAGGAAATACCCGTGAACAAAACAAAGATCCCTGTCCTTTTAACCATGTCCATTCTGTGTGTGCTCTCTGCAATGCAGATCTTTAATATCAAACACACTCTGATGTGAGATCAACTGTGTTCTCCACACGATGTACAAGGCACGCAATACTTCCAAACCCCCAAATTTCCCCAGATGAGGAGCCCAAGTATTGCCTTAATTCCACACCTCTCACTTCCGCCACTGAAAATGAATCCCCATATGGACCATTTCCAAACCACCCGGCTGGAAGCATGACATCAGCTCACAAATTGCTGCACCACATTTATAAACTACAACTGATAAATGAGTTTAAATCTTGGAAATCAAATAATTGCCCCTCGAGACTTTCAGACTAGACAACACAAATTGCTCATTGCTGACATAAAGTTTCCAAGCTAGGATTTTTCATTTCGGAGACTTTAACCATGCTATTTAAGGGAACACACATTTTACTTTTGCTCTGATTAAAACTTATTATAATAAGACAGATCTTTGTTGGATAAATACTCCTTTATCTCTCCTCCTAATAGGAATAGTAATTTGGTAGTACACACACACACACACACACACAAGTTCTCTGTGTGTGTGTGTGGGGGGTGTAGCTATGAGTGCACGTGTAATTGTGCAGTTTCTTTAGCTGTTTTCTTCCGTGCTTTGCCTCTCTTCCCAGCTTCAGAATTCTCCTATGGACTATCATACTTACTAAGTAAAGAGAAATATTACCTCTCTGTCTAGAGCTATTACAATTCAGCAGAATTTTGAACTCACGTCTGGGGACTGGCCACTTTCCTTGAGTTTTGAGACAAACGTGCCCCACCCACCAGCTGAAGAGCAGACAAGCTGAGGTTAGGACTGTCTTCCTGGTTCTTCCAGGAAGCACCGGGGTGTGCTGATGGTGTGAGGCAGAGCAGGGCAGACATCAGATAGGTGGATTGGGGAACTGGCCATGTGGTGTGATGTGAGAGATTCCTAAAAACGGTACTGGATTGAGTAAGTCCTTCCTCCCTGCTACAGACAGGGGCTGTGATGATTGGAATTACTGGGAGACAAGCCTCACCACTCTGATTCTTCTCGCATCTGCCAACACCTCATTCAACAAGAGGTAAATCCGGGAAGGAGGCCTCTGTCCTCAGTGCCTGGCCACCGAAATGGAGCTAGGCAGAACCATGGTCTGTCCTGGATACTGGGCTGAAGTCCCTGGCCTCCATGGATGAATGCCCTTCCTTTTTTCCATTCTTGCTTTCATAAACATTTAGCAGTGACTTCTAAGGCACTCTGTGAGACTCTGAGAACACAAACCCAAATAACACATATGTCTCTTCTCTCAAGGATCTGATGAGAATAAAAATTGAAAAAAAGAAATATGTACAAAGAGACGCAGATGCCAGAGCTCTTTGTGGTGATGGAATAGGTCTGTGTCTTGATTGCAGCGGTGGGTCCACAAATCTGCATGGGTGATAAACGGGCGTGGAACTACACATATTGTTGCAATGTCAGTTTCCCGGTTTTAATATTGTACTATACTTATATAAAATGCAACCACTGGGGGAAAGTGGGTGAAGGGTACCAGGGACCTCTCTGTACTGTCTTTGCAACTTTCTGTGACTCCATAATTATTTCAAAATTTAAAAATTTTGTGAGGTGCTGGGTCATTCAGTTGGTTAAACATCTGCCTTCGGCTCAGGTCATGCTCCCAGGGTCCTGGGATCGAGTCCCACATCGGGCTCCCTGCTCAGCAGGGAGCCTGATTCTCTCTGTCCTTCTGCTGCTCCCCCTGCTTGTGCTTTCTTGCTCACTCTCTCTTGCTCTCAAATAAATAAATAAATAAATAAAATCTTTTTTAAAAATTTAAAAATTTTGAAAGGATGTAAGAGGTACCTATTTCATTTCCATTATATACCCAGGAACAAATGTTAAGGGAAGTTTAATGATTTGGCCAAAGTGACAGAATTGAGTATGAGCATTAGGCAAATGTATATTTAAATCTGGAGCAGAGAAACCTGGGCTGTTTCTGTGGATCTAGGAGACCTCCACGTTAGCATGGTAATTACAAGAGTTGACACAGATGAGACCACTAGTGGAGAACGAGGGAGAGCTGAGGACAGCATCACTTAAGAGAGAAATAAAGACATGAGGGGATGTGCCAGAGAGAAAGGAGGAAACCAAGAGTTAGATGTCATGAAAGCCCAGGAGAAAAACTACTCTGCACAATTAAATGTTGCTGAGCAGGCAAGATAGAGAAGGACTGATGTCCTTTGACTTTTGCCACAAGAAGGTCATTTGTGATGCTGGTGAGAGCAGTTATTGTTGAGCAATAAGAAGTGAAATGAGAAGAGGGGCACCTGGGTGGCTCAGTTGGTTAAGTGATCTCAGGGTGGTGAGATCGAGCCCAGCATCGGGTTCCATGCTGGGCGTGGAGTCTTCTTAAGATTCTCTCTCTCCCTCTGCCTCTACCCCCACCCCCCGCCCCCATACTCTTTCTCCCTCTCTTTTTTAAAAAAAAAAAAAGTGAATGGGAAGAGACATACTGGAGGCCACATACATAAGATGTTCTCTCAAGAAACCTGGTATGAAGAGGAGGAGAGACAGGACGGTAGATGGAAGGGGAGGTGAATTCTAGGAAGGGTTGTTTATCTGTTTTAAAATGGGAGAGAGAAGGCAAGGGAGAAAAAGAAATTGAAGATGCAGGAGAGAGCGGAAGCAATCAAAGAGGATGGTCATCAAGAAGACAGAAGGGACATGGTCAAGAACAGGC